>NC_046168.1:35469495-35475133 GCF_011064425.1 Rattus rattus
TAAAAAAAAAAAAAAAAAAAAAAAAAAATTGAAGTGGTTTGAATCACTAATTCTGAGTCAGGAAAGGTATTCTCAATTATTAGTATAGGAACTTATTTTTTTAATAACATGTTCATCACATTATAATACAACCTTTCAACTTAAAATGTTCATCAAAGAATGACTAAAATAGTTACTACAATTACTGCTAGGGTAAAAATTATGAATAAATTAATCTTTTCCTTCAGCTGTCTGCAGTGCCTGGTGTGACATTACGATTTGTTCACTCATTTGTGATGTCTGTCCACACGCTCCACTGCTTACTAAGTTTTCACCCACTCAAGGGTTATCCTAGCCACTGATGGGACAGAAGTAAGAAGCAACTGAAACTGCTGGAGCATATACCATCAACTCAATTTGTGATATAGGGAAGAAAGAAAAGCAGAAACGTAGGATTATGAAGCCCAGATGCTCTACAGATGTCTAGTGGTGATTTACTGATTAGATAGAAACCATGGAATGTCACCAAGGGAAATATACTGAAAAAAAATAGAATTAAAGGAAGAAAATTAGAATTGACTGCATTTCAAAAAAAAATGAAAAGAAAGAAAAAAAAGCAGAACTCCATGGCACTATGGGGAAATTATTCACACAGGTGAGAAGTCAGCACTTCATTACAAGGTCAAGGGAGAGGTGGGGGAATGGGAAAGGACTGAGCGAAGAAAGAAGACATTTTCTGATGCATTAGAGACAAAAGAAGACTTGGAAAATAATAATAGTCCTTTTTTGCATTCACTTTTTTCTGCATTTACATATTCCTCTTGTTGGACTGTTTTTGCAGATTTTAAATAGACTATTCTAATTTATTTGATATTTGTGATGAGCACACATGGAGGGCACATTATAGCTGAGCTACTTCTTGATACTGTTGTATCCAAACTGCCAGTCTATGCAGGAAAAGGCTTCGTGGTGCACAGCCAGCTGGAAGACGGCATAGATGACCTCAGCCTCCACCCTCTAGAGAAAAGACCTGCACAGATGATCTGGCAGCCTTTGGAGAAGCTTCCTGTGTTCTTCCTACTGAAACAGATTAGAGGGAAGTACAGGGGCCAATTGCAAAGGACAAAGTGGTTTCTGCGGTTTTCAAACATGAAGAGTAACAAAAGAAAACAAGACAGGCGCTTGCTTATTTGACTTCATACACACCACTCTTGTCAGGGCTGCTTCTTTTCTATGCGCTCTTAATACAACTCGGGCAAATGACTTGGTATTAGCTTAGACATGAAATTGCAGTTCATGTTGACAAGAGATGTGTAAGCATACAGTTTTCCAAAAAGTGACATTAACACATTGTATGAGAAATTAGTATAAATAATTATATTCTAATTTCATTTAAGTTTCTGATTGCATATAGGCAATATTTGTTTATAGTTTACATGGCACCTTTTACTCCACGAGTAGTTTGCCTGCCTGTCAATGTTCCTTTATTTTATGAAGTAGAAAGCAATCCAAATGTGAAACATGGACTTCAGAGCAGTTTTCAAGACCTTCGTGGAGGCTACATTACAAAGTATAAGCTTTAGTCATAAGAAATTGTGTAAAGACCTTAAAAAGATAACAAAGCTATTACATATCATATGGACACAGGTAGGACAGTGGTGAGAGCCTAGTTCATAAATGCCTGGATTAGAACCATGAAGACCCAAGTTTTATCCCAAGAATCCATCTGAGAAAGCTATGACACCATTCTCATAATTCTTTGTCTGAGGAGGGAGAGACACGGGATCAGATGGACAACACAGTATACAGTCATGCTGGAGTAATAGTGAATTCCAGTCTAGGGAGAGGCCGTGTCTCCAAAAGTTAAGGCAGAAATCACATATAAAGTGACAATCCGTGTCTCCAAAAGTTAAGGCAGAAATCACATATAAAGTGACAATGTAGTTCTCTGCCCTCTACAAACATTTTCACATAAGTGTACTCATATTCACTTAATCACTTGCACGTACATGCGTGCACGTGAACACACACACACACACACACACACACACACACACACACACAAAATGACAGGCAAAAACAAGTATAGTTCTAAGGACTCTACACTAAGTCACTTCTATCTCATACGATGAACTTTTTTCCCTCTTTTTTTTAAATTAGATATATTTCTTAACTTATATTTCAAATTTCATTCCCTTTCCCGATTCCCTGTCCATAAATCCCCATCCCCTCTCCCTCCTCCATACGGGTGTTTTCCCCTATCCATCCCCCTTACTGTTCCCAGCACATTCCCCTGCATTGGGGCTCCAACCTTGGCAGGACCAAGGCCTTCCCTTTCTACTGGTGCCCCAACAAGGCTATTCTCTGCCACATATGCAGTTGGAGCCCTGGGTCAGTCCATGTATAGTCTTTAGGTAGTGGTTTAGTCCCTGGAAGCTCTGGTTGGTTGGCATTGGTGTTCTTATGGGGTTGCAAGCTCCTTCAACTCTTTCAATTCTTCCTCTAATTCCCCCCAAGGGGGTCCTGTTCTCAGTTCAGTGGTTTGCTGCTAGCATTGATCTTTGTATTGGACATGCTCTGGGTGTGTCTCTCAGGAGAGATCTATATCCGGTCCCTTTCCGCATGCATTTTTTAGCTTCATCAATCTTATCTAGTCTTGGGAATGCAGGGACTATGTACCACAATGACTTAACAAGATTACAAAAATAATTTTTAAAGAGTCTTAAAATAGAGGTTGCAAGTAAACAATCACTGAGTATGTTTTGTTCTGTGTCCAGGTCATTTTACCTAACAGCAGTATCATCAGAGTTCTCTTATGTTTTTATAGACTCAAAAATATTATTTTAATAGCCGCTCCCTCCCTGCCTCCCTCCCCACTCCCTCCAGCTTTTGTGTATACATGTGTGAATGTGTTCTATTCTTTATAATGCCCTAACCCAGTCACCTGTCTACCCACACAGTCCATTGTCACATCTGGAATAATAGTGAAATAAAGTGGGATGTACCTGTCACACTATTTTTAACTTTGGTAGAAAAACTATAGTATTTCCCAGGATATCTTTTCCAATTTACATTCCATCCATCATTATACAACTGCTCGTTTTCTCTGTATCCTTAAAAATACTTATCAGTTGATGTCCTGGCAATAGCATCCTAAGAAGTGTAAACGTAGAGCTCTCTGTAGTTCTGATTTGCACTTCTCTGTTCACTTAATGATAACTAGTTATGCTGGATATTTTAAATGTTTTCCATTTATGTTATCTTTAGAAAGATGCCTACTAATACTGTTGGCCAATTTTTAATATGTATACTTGTGTGTTTTATTTTATATTTCATTCATGGAAGCTTTGTGATATTCTAATTATTTTAAAT
This sequence comes from Rattus rattus, assembly GCF_011064425.1. Classification (NCBI taxonomy): domain Eukaryota; kingdom Metazoa; phylum Chordata; class Mammalia; order Rodentia; family Muridae; genus Rattus; species Rattus rattus. The sequence continues at coordinate 35,472,847 of NC_046168.1, forward strand.
ATTAGTCATGTGTGTGTGTGTGTGTGTGTGTGTGTGTGTGTGTGTGTGTGTGTGTATCCAGTTATAAGCAATTTGGGAGGTCATTTCCTACTTTACCTGGCTTTATACCTGGTAGCCTGGTGTGCCGCTTCTACAGGTCTTCACAAATTCAATTCCTTTCTAGTTCTTATTCCCATAAAGTGAGCAGGCCAGCATCTTTTATTTGACTTTTGCATAAACCTCAAATCATTCTCAACGTAATCAACATAGAGGAGTAGACTACAGGGAGCTGAAAGCCACAGCTGTCCACACTTCAGACACATTATCACCCCACCAATAGTTCCTCAGTGAATTGTTTTTAAGACAGACATTATTCTGCTTCTACATTTGTTTATACAAAATATGTAGAGAAAATAAACATGGTTTGTAGTTTTCATGGAAGCATGATTCTTCAAAGACGTTCACATCCATCCTCACAGTGTCTCAATTAACTTTTATATATTAAGTAGGTATTTAGATTGTGGATGTGTAAACACTGTTAAATACTTACTTGGGAATTTATAAACTGTTCTGGATTTTCCATGCAGGCCCATTGTGATCACAAGAATTCATTAAATATTGACATGGAAATGGAAAGGCCGAACTGAGGTTAATCCAATATAGATAGACTCCTTTGCTACATTGCTGGCTTTGAATGAAGGAAGTAGACAAGAGCCAAGGTTAGTTGTCTAACTTTAAATACTAGAAGAAAGTACGAAAGTGGATTGCCACCTAAGGTCTCTAGACTCCCTGATTTTAGAGCAGTTACTCATCTGGACTAATGGTACTACAGGTATAATATGATGTCCTTAGGTTTCTTCATGCCATTATGTATAAAAAGAATTTGCAAAGGAAACAGTAGATTACAGTAGTGATCAAAATTATGAAGACAAGTATATCTAATAGTATGCAATGTGTTTGCAGTAAGCTGGGTGAATGATCATGCACACAGGCCAGGAAGGTTGTCTGGGAGGCTTAACATTTTTAATTCTTCCGCTTTTAGGGGACACATATAATTTGTTGATTTCCACATACCACATTATCAATTCATTTTAGTGTGGATTTTTTGTCAGAATAATTAGAGCCTTTGGATTAATCAGTAATGAACAGTTATACAGAGATTCTCTTCCATGCTGCTCAGCCAACATATTTTCAAACATTTTGTGTTCATTTTTCAAAATGAATGTGCTCGGTAATACATTTACTGGATAGAGAAATGATTCAATGATTAATAGCACTTGTTGCACTTCCAGAGGTCCCTGGTTCAATTCCTATCTTATAGCCATTTGTGACTTTAGTTCCAGGGAATTCAACCCACTTTTGTACCTTCTGTGGGCACTAGGCCTACACATGCTACACAGACATACATGCAAGAAAAATATCCATATATATATATATATATATATATATATATATGTATCAGATTCTTCTCTCATCCAGTGTATTCTGATTTTAGTTTCCCCTCCCTCCCTTCCTCACTCCTCTTATTTCTGCCCCATCTCACCTTTCCTAGAGATCCATTCCAATTCTGCCTCTCATTAGAAAAGAACAGGCTTCTAAGAGATAACCACCAAGCATTGACCAAATAAAATACAATAATATGTAGCAAAATCTATCATATTGCAGTTACACAAGGCAACCAACAGGAGAAAAAGAGTACCAGTCAGGAGTCCCATAAAAATGCATTAATAGCTGTAACACATACACAGAAGACCTGGTGCACACACGTGTAGGCCCTGTGCTTGCTGCTTCAGCCTCATATGTGCTTTGCCTATTTGATTCATAGAGCTTTGTTATTTTGGTGACCTCCATTCATCTTGTTCTTCCAGTCTTTCACCCTCCTCTTCCACAGAGTTCCCTGAGCTCTAAGAAGACAGATGTAGATGGAGACCTACAATTTAGACTCTCTCTCCACACATCATTTATCATTTTTATATCATTTGCTGCCAGAAGAGGCCTCTCTGAGCTGAGCAAGGCCCTGATCTATGAGTATAGCAGAATGTTATTAGTAGTCATTTTGTTGTTACACTCCATTAGTAGAATAGGAGTAGTTTGTTCCAATAGCAGTGCTGGGTATAGGTTCCAATGTGTGGAGTCAGACTTAAATCAAATCCAATTTTGGTTGGTTATTCCCAGTTTTGGACAAGATTTTAAACTTGTTTTCCTAAAACAAACTAGTTGAATTGGTAACTGGCTTATCTTTTTCATTTGGAAGTAGAATGGGATAAGCATATTTTCCAAGTGAGAATGTGTGTGTGTGTGTGTGTGT